>NW_025941495.1:154556-168907 GCF_000764305.2 Hyalella azteca
GAATAAGATTCACTTGAGTGAATAAGATTCACTTGAGTGAATAAGATTCACTTGAGTGAATAAGATTCACTTGAGTGAATAAGATTCACTTGAGTGAATAAGATTCACTTGAGTGTAAGATTTTAACCGGTATTGTAATTATTTGCCATGTCAGTCTGGATATGAAGATGTAAAATTCAAGTTTTCTCTAATTGTTGAAAAGAATCGTAACTAATGAGTCATGAAAACGCACAGCGGCGCTAGAGCGGCGCTGAATGGCAACAAAGTTGACGGATGCCGTGCCGCTACAGAACGGTAACAAAGTTGACGGATGCTGGTGATGCCGCTGGATGGCAACAAAGTTGACGGATGCCGTGCCGCTACAGAACGGTAACAAAGTTGACGGATGCTGGTGATGCCGCTGGATGGCAACAAAGTTGACGGATGTTGCCGTCGAAAGCAAAAAATTGATATGTCACCGCTCCCTAAAGTACTCAACAGAAAAAATCTTTTGTTGCTGCTGGGACAGTATTTTCAAATTTTTTAAGCCAACATGTAAGCTTATATTTATTTGTACAAAATCTGAATACGTCACATTTCACTCTAGACTCTTACGCACGATATCATCAAAAATTTATTTTACTTGAACTCACAAATTGTTTTACGGAATATAATTTATTCAAAAGGGGCTATTTGCATAGCAAAAACACACGATTCAGAAAAACGTCCATTTATGTGTACGATAAACTATAAATTAGAAGTTTAAGAAATACAAGCATGATATTGAATTTGGTTAATTTTTACACATTTAATGTTTGCATTTGAAGACGCTAGCGCGAATTAATATAAAGCAAAGCATAAATTTTAAGCGAGTAAAACCTGTGAGTATTTAATACAATTTAATACAATACAATCTATCAGCACACAATTGCCCAATGAAATTAAAGGCCCAACGCTTGCGCTGTCTTTATTCACTAATCAATAATCACTTTCAAGGCAACATGACGCACAAAGAACAAGTGCTCTCCTAGTAAGCAATAAATTATTTAACGGGTCTACATTGAAGAGCCCTCAAGGTTGTGATTAAAAGTGGAGATAACGCTGCGTGGGCTGATGATATAATTTTTTTCTATTGTAGATGCACTGTTATAGAATAAGACTTCTGGAGCATACGCGAGTAATTAAGTTAAAATATCTTCTGTTGTTTCACTCATGTAATGTTAACACGGCTCTTCAAATATATTTTGTATCGTGCGCCAGTCTTCTTTAAAATTTATATATCGGCTATCTCTGCAAATCACTTCGTATTTAATAAATTTTTTAATATATTAGGTCATGATTAATTTTTCTATTTTTAACATGACATTTTAAAATGAATTTCTGGAGTTCAGTTGCCATTATACTTTTCTTTCATTCGGTCATTATACTTTTCGATCATTATCATTTCATTCGGTCATTATACTTTTCTTTCACTCGATCGTCAATCCTCAGAAAACGGCTCATAGGTGAAGACATTGAGCCTTGCCACTTCTGCCCAATTTAGCCGCACTCGGCAACCTCGCATCTTCCAGAAACACAGAGAATCGCGCGTAGCAACTTTGAAGCTGCATTGAATTGAGCTTGACTTAACCTTTAACCTTCATTCTGCAGCCTGCAGTAGTGCAGCTGCAGCAGAGAGCAGATTGTTAGCCTGCAGAGCTGCAGAGAGGCGAGGGACAAGTCGTCTATATTAGGCTTATATGTCGTTGCGGGCATTAAACCCAGCATTGCAGGTATGGAATGCATTAAGTTCCCTCGCTCGCACTACACAACAAGCTGCCGGGTTCATTTGCAACTCGCTCAAATAGTGTAGTTTGAATCTAATTTATCCATTGCATTCAGAAAGGACAGTCTGGATTGTGCTAACATCTGAGCAACAAACTGCGTTGTTTGTAGACTGTACACTAACCGCACGTTATGAATACCATAGCAGATGATATCTACTTAAGACTTATAAGAGAACCCACGCTAAAAAGTCGTATTCTAGCCGCAAGTTTAACCATGTTTTGGTTAGGTTTAACCTCCACGCTGCGCATGAGTGTAGCAGCAATCCACGAGCGTAGAGAGTATACAAGACATGGGCTTAATGAAGGCAATGTGTCCCGCACCTGTGCAGTGCAGGTGTTACTGAGGCCTACACTCAGACAAATAAGTGGAACTTGGTCCAAACAGCGACGTGCCTCTTGCCTTGTGTGGATCATAGCGACACAGTCTGGTCCGGTAAAAAATGAAACTGGAGTCGAGATACATTGTCCTGGCAATTCGGGTAAAATTATAGAATTTATTGAGAAATTTCACGCGTGGGAGAAAGATCTGCATTACAGTCCCTAACGAAATTATAATGAAATAGCATCCAGGACAGTAATAACAACAACACAATATATGGTTCGGAAATTCTACCCATCAAAAAAAAAACAGTCAATGACAGAACCGAATATTGACGAGACGAACATACTGACCGGTAAGCCTCAGTTATGGGGGTATGAAGAAAACTTATTATTCATGACTTGGTGAATTCTGAGGACTTCAGTTTATTTAACGTTGATATAAATGAATACCTGAGACGCATTTATTCAAATACCTGAGATGCGAGTATTAATTTAAATACCTTGGATATAAGTAATAGTTAAAATACATGATAGGCGGGTATTTCTTGACGCAGTTTAGTGGAAATAAATCCTATTGTAAAACATATGCAATAATAGCAAGTAGAGGTAGAAGATTTGATAAAACAACGGCTATTTATTCTCCGACACATTATTTAAATAATTATAATTAATAATAATCATTGTTGTTATATTATCTTATTTAAATAATTTCGAAATTGATCAGCAAGCGCATCGGCTTACGCATTTATGCGTTTGCCTTTAATTTTAAAATGAATGTGCTGAAGTTCCTTCAGTTGGTCTTTGAATACTAAACCGTTTACTTGAGGAAAACTTGTCCCTATAGTATTTTAGGTACTTATAACTTGTTAGCTTTATGTTTTCATCGGGCTCTCACTAGGCTCCAGGGCAGAATATCTGACGCGACGGTTCCAAATTAAAGACTTTTTTTTCAAATTCTGCAGAGTTTGAACCAAACCTCCTGGGCTGAACATCTATCAGTCGATTAAAACGAAGTGAAGTTCTCAAGCCTCGTAATATTAAAGTGTTATCTCCATTGAACATTTAAAGCCATCGAATGAATATATGGAGGAATATTAGTGTCCGGGGAGTTTCAAAATACCTTGGACGGCTGTTGGCCGAGCCTCAGTCTGGTCATTGACTGAGCACTCGACTGGCAGGGGAAACTCAAGCCTGAATGTGGATTTCAATCCTGCAACTTGGAACTGAAGTGATTCGAAAGTGAATTACTAAAAATCAGAGGAGCTGATGGATAATAGTTAGTATAGTTATAGTTATATAGTTATATGTAGTTATATAGCTATATAGTTATATAGTTATATAGCTGTATAGTTATATAGTTATATAGTTGGTGTATAGTTATCAGCTAGTAATAAATTATCGTACGGAGTTTAATGTGTGAACTGTCATCTTACAATAGAAGGGCATAATAATTTTACACCTGGTTATGTTTTTACACAAGTATTATTGTGTGTTGCGCTAAATTCGGTAGCACGCGGCTGAAATTCATTAGAAATTTGTACAAGCTGCTTTTCGGAACACGTTACCGTGTTTTATTTCAGATTAAATAGTAATAACTTGGCTCGCAACTGCTGGATTCCATTGCACGTTTCGAGAAACAGGAAACTTGTGGCGATAAATTCTTGTTCTCAATGCGCATTCAGCGGTAGCGTTTCTCTTGAGGTTGTCACTTTAAAATAATAATATTTACGATGCCTTTTGAGAATATGAATTGCAACCGGGATTGATTCGTAAAGAAGCAAATTTTAGGGACAGCTTGGGACAATTGATATTTTTAAACCAGCCATGGTTATTATCTCAACGATCTTGCACCATCAAGAGGGTGCTCATATATCCTCAATTTAGGGTAACATGGGGCAACTAGCCCACTGCGGGTCACGAGCCCATAGCGGATTTTTCACTAAGTATGGCAGATATTGGTCCGTGTTCTCTACCGCCGGTCGACAGTTTCACTGGGATGAAGTGTACGGATTTACGTTTTGCTAAGTGTTTGCGTTATTATTATTTTTTGCTTCTAAATAAAACTGTTTTTGATTACTGTAGATGAAGCTTTTGAAATTACTGTGAATTATATTTTGAAAGTAATATTTATAGGGATAATTTTGAGATCAAGTTTAGACTATTAGCTTTTAAAATAAAATGTTGACACGATATAAATTGAAATGATACCTAGTGCATGGGGCAACGGGCCCACGCGTGTCACGGGGCAAAGCGGCCATGGTGTAGTCTTGTGTTATACATCATTAGATTTGTCTCAATGACCTTTTCAAAACCATGACTAGCTTTTGAATTACAAATTACACTTCATATTGCATGATTTTTTGATTTGCCGCCTCAAGGCAGCAGGTTTAGTTTCTAGATATGCGTATTTATGACCCCTTATCAAGTTATTGACTCCTGCATTGCCAAAAGTTGATTTCAGTCAACACTAATTAATTAGCCAAAAGTTGATGAGTTTTTATGGTGTTGGCTGAAATCGCGACGAATTCTCTGTACATAATATATGGATTATGGACGAAGATGGAACGAAGTGTTTTTCTGATCAACTAAACGTATATTTTCTAGTTAAGGATACATTTTTTCATGTCAAGGAGGATATCAGGATATATAAAAATATATATCCTGTTCAAGTCAAGGATATATATTTGTATGTCAATGAAATATTTTTCTTCACGTCAGTGATAGATTTTTTAAGCCAAGAGTATATATTTTTTCAAGTTGAGGATATGATTTTTTGAGTTGTTAATAAATGAATGAATGTCATATTTTTTATTACATTTTTCTTATTTTTAACTGTAAAGTGTTGTTTTATCATTTTAAACGAAAAATATGCAATTGTGCTAAAGGGACCAAGGGTGGGCGTCTTGCCCCAAGCCCATGGGCCCATTGCCCCAGGAGTGAGGCAGTGGGCCCATTTTGACACTTTTTACAAAATAGTGTTTCATTAAAAATTGAATAACTCTATAGGCGTCTAATTCACATCATACATTCCGCATTAGTTGTACCTTTAAACAAAACAAAGAACCACCTCGTATCAATTAAAACTTCATCAAAAATTTAGTTTAAAAAAAGTGGGGGGCGCGCTGCCCCATGTTGCCCTACCTGCACCACATATAGATTACTAATATATGGAACAAACACTTGTTCGAAATTGTTGTTCTAATTGTGACAAATAATTGTTCTAAATTCCCAAATTATAAATGAGATACTCAAAATATGGCCATTTTCTGGAATTTTGTTCTCTATTTTAAGCTGCATTCAGCTTCATTGCGGTTCATCTCCTCAACTCGGAAATGACCAGCGCAATTTTATATTATTTTCAAAGTTCTTAATGGATTGACATATAGCTTTTTTTAGTTTCGTGATATTTATCTTCGCAAATATAGTTACGTTGCTATTTTGGTCACTTTTGTTCGGTCGAACAACCTATCATTGCACTTTAATATATTTCATCAAATCCTATGCATGACGCCAATTTTACCTTTTTTCAAATTTTCGATGTCAAAGCCCAGAGTTTTTCAAAACTTCGTTTTTCTTTATGCCTGTCACGTACGACTTTTCACTTCTCTTCATCTCACTTTTTACGTCCTCTCACGCTCGACATTTCACTTCTTTCCCTTTCATATCTGACCTTTCCCTTCTTACCCTTCAATGTTCGACCTTTCGTTACTTTGTCTCCAGTCAAACTCAAACTCTCGCACTTTTCTCAGTCACATTCGAACTTCCATTTGCGTCTTTTGTTTGGCAGGGAACTTTTCGTCTCAAAGCGCACGCTGTAAGTCGCAGTGCAGTTTCTATGACGGAACCGTCTCGCTCCGTTGTATCGGTCGAGTCTCGCTTCACTGTTTCTCATGGGTCTCGCTTCATTGTTTCGCTCGGGTCTCGCTTAATTGTCTCGCACGGGTCTCGCTTCATTGTTTCGCTCGGGTCTCGCATAATTGTTTTGCTCGGGTCTTGCTTCATTGTCTCGCACGAGTCTCGTCTCATTGTCTCGGGATAATGGAAATAAGAGTCTTAACGAGCCGGGGTCGAGATGAGCAAAGTTGTAAAGCGAGGCTCGCCTATGATTAAAAATCGAAGTAAAGCATAGCGACGGACGGCGGTAATGAGGATACGGAGAGCTCAACACCATGCAACCAGTCCTTACCGAAGTGAAGAAAATAGCTATCGTTGCAGGGGTAGTCAGAAAAATAGAGCCATGACGTTTAAAAGAGAAAGAGGGAACAAAGAACGTCAGTTTTGATCGGAGTAATGAGTAATGGTTTAGTAATGTAAATCGGAGTGTAGTAAACTGAGTAATGGTTTAGCTGGTATAATGCCTCCTTGTCTGGAGGTTTGTGAGGTAGTGCAGAAGAATAGAATGCAGTTCACCCATCGAAGCGAATCAAAATTTTAAGTCACATAGCAAATTTATCTAGAGAATCTCGAACTCTGAACTCTGCTTTACAGTTTTTATACTTAATTATGAACTACACATCATACAAAACTTAGCAGAATTCATCTGCGAATCCCCGGACACGACCCAGCAAATTTTCTACCAGAATTGTGGGGTTCACACTCCAACTAATCGTCAGCGTGCAGGCTGTAAGTGAACACTTTGTCTACGGCTACGCGTACGGTAGTTTATACTATTTTCATATCAATTCCTCGTATCGATATAATTAGTGGACAAAGAACTATCATTTTGTCTATGGCTACATAAACGATCTCTTCATAACGGTATCTAAATAAATCGTATCTTCAGGGTATCATCGGAGAAAAAAACGCTCAATATTTTTTCCTTTCAACTTCTTTGTGTCGCGGCTAACGTAGGACACAACAACCTCCTGACATGATGGCGGCGACGATCAATGCAAATTTAGAATTTCCGCCTGAATACTTAATTTGTGTGCCGATAAAATCACGAAAAAATTGTCGAGAAGGCGAGGAACTTGCCAGAATATTCGAGAAATTCGACACGTTGCGCCTTATCTTGCTCATCGCGCGCCAGCATGCTTGAGATTTTTTCTGTTTTCGAAGCCTAGATGAAGCCCGGGAGGATTATTTAGTGAATATAAAAGGTTATTTTAAAACTATTTATGTCTAATTTTCCTATATGTCCATGATATTCTAGTTAATTGACATTATTTATCTTTAGATCACTTTGAGTTTATATGGCTCAATCTCCCTGATGCTAAGCCACGCCGAAGCCTTTCGTCATTATGAGCACAGAACAAAATTCGCCGAACGCAGCAGATTTTTTAACCTTTGTGTTACCAGCATAAACGGAGCCACCATAATAGCCTTCCATTACCCCATGTTCACAAGAGATTCCTCTCAGCCCTACACCTCGAGCACAAACATCACTAACAAGCTTAGAACGTTGCTTCGTATGTATAAAAGAACTCTAATGCTATAAAGAACCAGAATATCGATAGGACGACATAGAGCGTTCATTTCAGATAACTGGGCTGCGTATATGGCTGCCATCAGAAGCGCTTGTTACCGAACACGCGACAAGTTTGTAGCTAAAACTACTTTCTAGTGACACGTTTGTCGTCGCTTGTTCTCTTGTAAACTTCCAGGGGCGGGAGGGGGGCGACCGCTGGACCGCTCTTTATTTGTAGCTGCCTGAAGAATTCTTCTGACAATTGCAAAGAATTCTTGCCTTACTACGATATTCCTACCTGAATTATGGAAGCAATAGGTAATGAAAAGTTGATGCCATAAATTATTTGTAGGTTCTAATGAAAAACCCTTCATCATTTACTAATCAATTTCATCATATAAAATACTGTCACAATTGTATTAAGAGTTTTATCTTCAACCGTTATTTCATAAACGCACGATTAGAGTAACATTATGGTAATGAATCTCAACGTTATTACAATAGCAACTTAATTTATCATCTAAAGAAATAATAGGAACCTAAAAAGTCATTGAAACAAGGAATAAATACAATTTCTAGTGTTAATGAAGCATGTTAATGTTAAGTGCAAGTCAGCCTCAGCAGACCATGCAATTGCCTTACTTATTATTCGTAGCAGACATTTTTTACAGAAAATATCAGTAAAGTAACAGCCTGAGAAAGGATATTCGTGCTGAAATCACCCATTTTAATTTATATTTTTATGTATTAAAAATATTCATCCATTTTAATTTATATTAAATCCATTGTGTGAGTAATGTTGATAAACATTTAACTTGAACGACAAATATCGAACACGAATGCATATATTCATTTAAGATTCAAAGCAATCACCCCGCGACGACGATGAAGTCGAGTCTGTTCCTGGACTCGGCGAGGTTACAGGTGCCCTTACCTAACTTAACCTAGCCTAACCCAATCTACTATAACTTAACATAACTTAACCTTAACTAACTCAACTTAACCTAACTTAACCTAGCACTCACCCTGCGACGACGATGAAGAAGTCGAGTCTGTTCCAGGACTCGGCGAGGTATGTGCCCTTGCCATGGAAGCCCATGGCCATGACTTTGATGAGCATCTCGACAATTGTGTGAGTAATGTTGATAAACATTTAACTTGAACGACAAATATCGAACACGAATGCATATATTCATTTAAGATTCAAAGCAATCACCCCGCGACGACGATGAAGTCGAGTCTGTTCCTGGACTCGGCGAGGTTACAGGTGCCCTTACCTAACTTAACCTAGCCTAACCCAATCTACTATAACTTAACATAACTTAACCTTAACTAACTCAACTTAACCTAACTTAACCTAGCACTCACCCCGCTACGACGATGAAGAAGTCGAGTCTGTTCCAGGACTCGGCGAGGTATGTGCCCTTGCCATGGAAGCCCATGGCCATGACTTTGATGAGCATCTCGACGGCGAAGAAAGCGAAGATCAGGTCGTCAAAAATCTGCACAAAAAGTCAGCCAATTTTCATATTTCGATTTATTCCACCAAAAATCTGGTCCGTGTTTCACCAGGGAATTGATTTTAATTTATGATTTGCGGGGAAAGTTGTGCGCGTTTCGTCACTGAATTCGTATAATTATTTGAAAATGCTTCATGATTTACCTCGTTAATTACCAGACATCGTCGGCGCTGTGTTTTTGCGCTCAAAATCCCAAATTATTTTCTATGTCAGGAATCGAAAAAAGAACTTGAAAAAAATGTAATGAATAATCTTGAAAAAATTCATGCCAGTGGCCAACAATGCCTTCGGCTGAAGGAACAAACTCGAGCGACTTCCTTCGGAATATTTTTTATCCTTTTCGTAGCATATTCTTTATCTCGGCGAAAACTTTCATGTTTCCGACGAAAAAGCCAGCAGAATAGCCGGATAGCTTGGGGCAAGATGGCGGGTCTCGGCTCCCGAGGTAAACTTCTGAATATACAATGTAAAGAAGCACAAAAATGGCCTACATATGGGGAAGATGGGGCGAGAAATTCTGACATGATTTGGAAATATCGAAGATAGTTTAGATTTTAGAAGGATTGTGGTGCACTTCATGCACAATTAAATGAAGAAAGATTGAAATTGTGGATGATATTTTATCAATAAGAACGAAGGGAGAGTAATAGAGTGAGTTTAAATTTAACGAAACTCATGACGATCAAGAAGTGATGCAGCGAAGAAAAAATATTATTTCTATTTTCTAAAATTTTGATGAATGAACAGTATAATGATGAATATAATGATTCATATAAAGATGGGTTTAATGATGTATGTAAATATAAATGTAATGATGTATGTAATGATGAATATAGTAGAAATGAGTGTACTGCTGCTTTTCTCAGCAAATATAACTATTTCGTTGCACAAAACCGAATTATTTGCGGTCTCTGAATTTTATTATTCATACCTGCCTAACCTTATTTTGCAGAAAATAGCGAGACAATTTCTATAATATTGTTCTCTTATACGTCATCTAAAAACCTGGACCTACGCCTGTTCCCCCATAATTAGGCGTCCTCCTGCGCTTCTTTTAAATTAATTATTCAGCTTCAATACTGAACATCAAGACGCTTATGGCCTAATATATTACAAAAATAGATCAAATGAAGAGAAATTCCCAGCAGCAAATGCAGTTTTATAACATAATTACATGTCCAGAGGTTATTTAACAATTATACATACAAAAATAAAACAGTTTCTCGTGTGAGGAGCGTAAACCGCCAGTCGTCGGTTGGTGATGGACTTCTTTTATGCATGAGATGAAATCATTAGCATAATACTCATGAATAAATTATAACCTTTGCTGTTCTGCTCAAACCAAGTCTGGTTTTTAATTTTTACACTGTACACTGCATGACTGTAGCGAGCTACAGTCCCTGCATTACGTCGTGACGCACGCTATAGTACCTGCAACGTCTTGCACCGCGTCGTGACGCACGCTGCAGTACCTGCAACGTCTTGCACCGCGTCGTGACGCACGCTACAGTACCTGCAACGTCTTGCACCGCGTCGTGACGCACGCTACAGTACCTGCAGTGTCTTGCACCGCGTCGTGACGCACGCTACAGTACCTGCAACGTCTTGCACCGCGTCGTGACGCACTCCTCGTCGTGGCATGGCTGGTACATGCCGAGCGTGACGCAGTTCAGCAAGATGGCCATCATGCTGACACGCTCGAACCACGTGATCATCGGTTAAGGAATATTATTTATTGCGTGTTTATAATTAAGAATAATCAATGAAATGCAGCACAGGAAGAATATTCAAAACATGTGAACAACAGAAGTGAAAAAAACATCAACACGCTGATGTTTTTTAGTGTTCAGGCCGATGGTGTTAAGATAGTTCACAGTTTAGTTCGGAACAGGAACAATAGAGAAGGAACTCTCTAAGTAATAATTGAAGTTGGCATTGCTAATTGAGTTATCATTAATGATCAATCCCTACTCTCCATAATCCCAACACAAATATAATCACAGCGACACCATAAGAGTATTTATTGTACATATTTGTCCGAATTGACAGTGTATTTATTATTTAGACAATTGACAATTTACAGTGTATTTTTATTTTTTATTATTTTGAAAGTGTATTGTATATTTAGTGTACATATTCATTCGAATTCTCTCGCTGAATAATACATCGAAGGCCCAGCAACAATACTATTTCTGCTAATACAAATATTAATACTAAAATTAACAATAACAATTATAACAAATATAATACTAATAATAACAAATAACCATCAGCACAGTGTCACCTAAGGAAGAGTCTCATGAGGGATCGGATGCCAGAATTAATGACACTGAGAAACTCAGACGTTCGCCTCACAATTGTTGAGCTTCGTTTACTTGCAAGTATTTACTGGAATTTCGAAGCATGTCAACATGTCAAGAAAACATGCAATAAATGTCACGTGTAAGCGGAGAACGGGCTTGTGAGCGGCATTAGTGACATTATTTCGATGCTTGGATTGCTTTTTAAGTAACTTTAGGCTGCATCAAATGCGTCGAGAAAATCGTGTGAATAAAAATATTTAATTTGTAATTTCAGGATAACACATCATGAAGGCAGTAATTGCTCATATCACGCCATGATAGCTAAACAAAGAAACTGTTTCTTCAAGGCACCACAAACTATCAAATTGAAGTAGAAACATGACGGATGAACTCTGCCTTTTATGTACATGACGTTTATAGATAATCTTCCATTTCCCTTGTCTAATAATTTTACGATGCAAAAATTAAGTCACTTCAGGTTTTCTAAGGACCATAATGACTCATGAACTAATTCTCCCTAGCAATAAAATTTCCAGCGGCTCAAAGACGGTGAACTATATCTGTACAAACATAATCCATTCCACGTANAATTGTTCTTAATTCAATTCTTATATTGGAATGAATTAGAACTATATTTTGAGATTTCTAGCGGAGTAAATGGTTAAGTTTGAATCTCACAGTCACTTCACTTTACAACATTGATGTACATATCAGTTTACCAACTTACGCATACATTCAGGACAATCAATGGGTTATACTGTGCGAATAGTGACACGCTTTCCTCTTTAAATCAATGGCTGAAAGCAGACATAGAATTCATACGCCGTTTCCAGAGCCAAATTGAGTAAGTATGAATCACTTAGGGGCAGGAAGTGCATCGTTATCGGGACAAAGTTTCATCATTTATTTGAGTGGAATACTCGGACTCAGTCATTCGCAGGCCGCTCGCGGGATATTTTTTTCCCGCATAGGCCTAGCCCAAGACACGCGTGCAGCATGCGCTGCGTTTTACTGGCCATAACAACCTTATTGCTACTTAACAACCTTATTACTACTTAACTCCTGCGTAAATATTTTAAGGTCACAAATTCTACGGCTAATCTGGCTGTCAAAACGTGACTCATGAGAACTTTTATATCGGCACAAAATTTGGTTCTCAATTAACGTGAGCTTGTTTGGAAATGTGGGAAAAATCTTTGTAACTTTTCAACATTCTGGCTGTTTGAATGAATAATTAAATTAATAAAAGTATTTCTAATATATCTTTTAACTCGGCGAAAATTTGATTGCATGTTAAGTATGAATTTCAAGTAAAAAGAAAATGAAAACAAAAATGAGGTATAATGATTCGAAATTGGTAACATTGCAAGGAGGCAAAAAATAACGCTAGCCTTTTTCTGTGATCATTTCGGAATGCCAAAGGTACGATAATAATACGTTTGATACAAAAATAATACGTTGTTCGGAATGCCAATTATACGATAATAATACGTTGTTCGGAATGCCAAAGATACGATAATAATTGGTCGTCCGGTTTACGACTTATACGATGTTAATGCACCTTCTGGAATATGAATAAATGAACGATGAGTTATAAAGGGTGAGCTTCACTGGTGCATCTTACCGCTGTTTTTTAGCTATCATTCGAAGTAAACGCCATTATTTGCAGCCTCAAGCCAGCAGGTTTACTTTCTAGTTAAGCGTATTTCTGACCCCTTATCGAGTTATTGACTCTTGCCTTGCCAAAAGTTGATTTCAGTCAACATTAACAGTGAGTCAAAAGTTGATGAGTTTTTATGGTGTTGGCTGAAATCACGATTAGGTACGAATTCTCTGCACATAATATCTGGATTATGGACGAAACTGGAACGAAATTTTTTCTGATCAACTAAATATATTTTTTGTAGTCAGGGAGACATTTTTTCATGTCAAGGACGAATTTTTAATCGCAAGGATTTATTTTTCAAGTCAAGGATATATATTTTTATGTCAATGAAATATTTTTCTTCACGTCAGCGATAGATATTTTAAGCCAAGGGTATATTTTTTTCAAGTTAAGGATATGATTTTTTTAGTTGTTAATAAATGAATGAATGTCATATGTTTTATTACATTTTTCTTATTTTTAACTGTAAAGTATTGTTTTATCATTTTTAAAGGAAAAATATGCAATTGTGGTAAAGGGACTAAGGGTGGGCGCTTTGCCTCAAGGCCATGTGCCCATTGCCCCAGGGGTGGGGCAATGGGCCCAATTTGACACTTTTTACAAAATAGTGTTTCATTAAAATTTTAATTACTCTATAGGCGTCTAATTCACATCATACATTTCTCATTAGTTGTACCTTTAAACAAAACAAAGAACCACCTCGTATCGATTAAAACTTCATCAAAAATTTAGTTTAAAAAAGGGGGAAGGGGGCGCTGCCCCATGTTGCCCTACTAGTTTACATACCAAGATAGGCGGGTATTTCTGGACACAGTTTAGTAGAAATAAATCCTTTTGTAAAATATATGCAATAATAGCAAGTAGAAGTAAAAGAGTTGACAAAACACAGCTCTTTATTCACCGACACATTATTTAAATCATTATAATTAATAATAGTCATTATTGTTATAATATCTTATTTATATCATTTCCAAATAGATCAGCAAGTGCATCTGATTACGTATTTATGCTTTTGCCTTTAATTTTAACGCGAATGTGCTGAAGTTCCTTCACTTGGTCTTTGAATACTAAACCGTTTACTTGAGGAAAACTTGTCTCTAGTATTTTAAGTACATATAACTTGTTAGCTTTATGTTTTCATCGGGCCCTCATTAGGCTACAGGGCAGAATATCTGACGCGACGGTTCCAAATTAAAGATTTTTTTCAAATTCTGAAGAGTTTGAACCAAACCTCCTGGGCTGAACATCTATCAGTCGATTAAAACGAAGTGAAGTTCTCAAGCCTCGTAATATTAAAGTGTTATCTCCATTGAACATTTAAAGCCATCG
>NW_025941496.1:0-764 GCF_000764305.2 Hyalella azteca
TATAACAGATGCAATCCGTCAAAAAAGGTTCTAGTACATTATACGCAAGGTCACGTTGGCATACATGTTGATTTGTTTCCTATTATTATTCTGTAATGTCTGTGATTCATATTTGCCTGATGTTAAGATTTAGTTTCATTTAACGGATGCACAGCAGAAGAGGGGCTTTTCCTTTGACGAAGTTCTGCTTATTTTGAAAAAGTGGTCTCCCTCTCAGGATATATTAAATTTGCGAACCGCCTAGCTCATGTGAATTTAAAATTGAACTGAAAATTTGTGAGCAATAGATCTAATATACGTATTTCACGTACTGAATTCACGAAAATTTAAAATATCAAGTTTTGGTAACCGCCCTAATATCTTGGTAATTTCATTGTTCCAGAAATTTTTCCGGACCTGAAAACTTGCATGAAAGTGTTTGCTTTATCGGGGAATGATGCCATCGTCATTTATGAAACTTTAACAAAAATCTCGTTGAAAACCGAACGAAACATTTAAACCCACTTCTCCAATACGATTTTTAAATGGGGTGCATTTTATTTAATTAGAAGATTCAAATAAAATTTTCATTTCATCGTTATAAATGTATAGTAACTCTCGAATTTACCACACTAATTTTTAACTTCACTTCTTGTTTGTTTGTCTGCATGCTACAAATCTTATAATCAATATTTAACACACTTTTGCCTGGCCAATCGATCTGAAATTTTGCACGCTTGCTTAAAGTCGGAGACAATGCTCATGCATTGTCTGCATAAACTGAC
>NW_025941497.1:0-355 GCF_000764305.2 Hyalella azteca
GTTTGATATGCCACTCACTATATCGTAATTGCTTCAATTGTCCGTTTCTTGCGTAATAGACAGTCAAGTATCGGTCATAGCCTGCTAAAAGGTTTAAGCAATTTAGTGAAATTTCTTGCGGCTCGAGTGGCTTGAACATTTTCTATTTAATTTGACTTCCTACTTTAAAAGAATGCTTGTGAATCAAATCACGAAAAGTTCAAGAATCGGCAACAGGCCATGGGCCTATGTCTTCAACGCCGACACTTCTATTCTATTCTATTCTATGACCCCGACGATCTTATTCAGTGTTGAGCAAGATATCCTAAGTTTCTATGGCGTGAAAAGATCGATGCAATGTAAATTCATACAAAGT
>NW_025941498.1:0-413 GCF_000764305.2 Hyalella azteca
GTCCTTGTCTTTTTTAATTTTATATATAAATAATTATCCCTCTTTGGCTTTTTCTAACCTCTTCACCTTTAGCTGACGACTTCCATTTCGTTGTAAAATGTAAAGTTTCTTTTCGGGTGACCAGGATAATGGAATCATATCCTAGTCCTATGCGTTATTCAGTCGGACTGGATGCTTAATTGTTGCAAAAATTTCGTGTCACGGCTAAAGCTAATTGGCTCAGGCTGACCACGTGCCATCTGTTTTCAGTTATTTTTCGTTCAGCTTCGTCTAACCCCTATAACCTTCGTGCGTTGACAGCTGAGTAATTTACGACATATCACTGTTAATACGCCGTTATGGGGCCTTTTTGTGTCCGAGACTTTAGCTCCACACGTGAGCATTATCGGCTTTAATAAATATTGGTGACAAAT
>NW_025941499.1:0-264 GCF_000764305.2 Hyalella azteca
GAGCCTGTGAACCAGAGCTCTTTGTGCCAGTGAACCAGAGCTCTTTGAGCCAGAGAACCAGAGCTTTTTGAGCCAGTGAACCAGAGCTCTTTGAGCCAGAGAACCAGAGCTCTTTGAGCCTGTGAACCAGAGCTCTTTGAGCCAGAGAACCAGAGCTCTTTAAGCCTGAGAACCAGGAGCCTGTAAACTACAGCACTTAGAGCCAGACAACCAGAGCCCTTTGTGCCAATGAACCAGAGCTCTTGAGCCAGTGAACCAGATCGT
>NW_025941500.1:0-1029 GCF_000764305.2 Hyalella azteca
AAATTCAACCTGACAATTTGCATTTTAGCTGCAGCAAAAATGCACCCATCACTTGAAGCATGCGGAGTGTAAGGCTAGAGATCGCGAAAACACGCTGAGATTGACGATGAAAAATAAAATCCGAAAAAATCTTGAGGGTTTTAGTAAAAAATTCTGGAGGTTTTCGTAAGTATTCAAACAAGCTTTTCGAAAACTTTCTTTGAAAACCACCAAGAAAAAAGATCAAGAAAAAAAACGCATCAAACGAAAGGTGATTACTTTCACCTTTCATTCATTGAATTTTCCAATCTATAATATTTGTTGTCTGTCGTGAAATAAAAACATTCAGGTTGATATATATTTCTTATTTACATCAACTTTGACAAAACACAGAAACATTATTCGACATGACACGACATACATACTTGGATCCACGATCAAAATACGAGGCGTTACCCGATATTTGGAAAATTGGAATACACGGTATAAATTTAAATAGTTATTAATTACAGCAAATTAAATTAATTCACATTAAATTACTTTTGAATAATCATTATTAGTACAGATTATTACATTCTAAAATAATATCTAAATTTAACTCGTACACACATAAGGACACACTGTTCGAAAAAACGGTGGAAAAACGGTCCCACTGGCGTTCTATAGTGGCCTGTCACCCCGTGAAAATAAACTGTTTCGCCGTTTTTATCAGATGTTTTACGGATATCTAGTGTTAAATTAGAATAAAAACGGCGAAACGGTGTTTCTTTTCACGTGTCGACCGGCCACTGAAACGACAGTAATACCGTTAACGGTAATTTTTCTAACAGTGCAACGTTTCACTTCCGTCGGACCTGAGGCAGACAATATCCTCTGATGATATACAAATCCTGCGATTCCTCCATGTCAGCCTGACGACTTAAGTCAGGCGAGAATAAAAGATTTTACGAGCGCCATCACCAAACTTTTACAGGTTTCTCTTCCTGCAGACACGACACCGAGCTTATTGCTATACCAATTCTAAACGCCGTTTATTCTTCGCACCAGGGT
>NW_025941501.1:0-26032 GCF_000764305.2 Hyalella azteca
CGCCATGTCCGTCTGTCTGTCCGTCCGTGACCTCAAGTTTTCGTCGACGAGAAAATGCGCTCTCTGTCACTCACTGCAGCGAGTACTGAGTTATACATATATTTTTTACCCGGTAATGGTTGACGGAACATCGATGCTCACACTTTGTGATGCATTACGTTACGGTAAGATAGGATAGACTTTATTTTCGGTAGCATTACTTTATGGTAAGATAGGAGACTTTTTTTCGGTATCATCGTCTTCATTCTAAGAATTACACGTTATGATGATTATTTCGGGTTGTAGGTTAGGGGCGACATTGCGGTTGTCGTGCAGGAGCTAAGCGGCCATCACTCGGACGCGGTCGTAACCCTGGACTGGCACGGCACAGCGGACGGTAATGGAGAAGGACTGCTTGCCACAGCGTCCTTGGATGGTTCGGTTGTCGTATCGAGCCTTGCTTATGGGGCTTGAATGTATTATATTAGTTTTACTTGGTAAATCCATCTTCCCTCTGAAATCTTCATTTCTGTACTAGCATATTTTCCTTATTGGATCTGAATAATTTTTTGAACTATATAGATCTGAAAATATTTGTATTTTAGATCATATCAACAAGAGGCTGCTAATTAAGTTAGAAGATCTGAGGATAATAACAATAAATACCACACTGTGAGAGAATGATTTACTTTAGTAAGTTGCAATATTTTTCATAGTTGACAAAATTTTTTGTTGTCTGAATTATTGAAATATTTATTTCTCAGATTGAAATGGCGATGACAATCTGTTAAATCAATATATGGCTTCCACATGTATTTAGTCCCTCTTGGATACACCAAAGAAAGATAATGTAAGGAGCTATCTTGTCTCATCATTGTTCGTCTCATTATATTATTATGCAAGTTTAAGTGAAAGATCTTGCAGCTACGGCAGCGAATTATTCCACGCTGCAAGCGTCTGTTCATTTTACTGCAGCTGCTACAATATGGTGGTTCCGTTGATTGGAACATGAAATTTATGATAGAAATAACTTAAAATAAGGTACGTTTCGGTGTCGTCTGTTATATCCATAATATCAATTCAATTGTTTGTACATTTTAAGATTAGCTATTTATTCTACAGCCTATTTCAATAAAGTATTTTAGTACCTTAAACAGTGAATTTCTTGATACAAGGGGTAATTTTTGATAATTGCAGCCAGACCTCCAAGGTCCGCGTATTTATTAACAATTATTTGCTCAATGCAATGCACTGAAGATAAGACAGTAATCCCACAGTGCAGGGCAATGTCTTCATGAATGAGTAGTGGTGCAGAAAATTTGACCGAAAATTTTTTTTGTAGATTTTCACCAACGCGTATCATGCGCGGTAAAAGTGGAAGACTGATACATGCGACAAATTATACGACATTGAAATTCATCTATTGCATTTTTAGCTACAAAAAATTCAAGGGACTGGTCTCTGCAAGACACATTCTTGCCCATTTTAGAGTATGGAATACTGACAAACTTGCAAGGTTCTTTTTGATGATCACTCGCAACGCAACAAATTGATTAGATATTTTATTTGTATTCGCGTTTTACTCGGTATATATACAAATACTAGTCACCATTTGAAAGTCGCGGTATCGATTCTCGAAGGCAAAATTTACAGAACAGCGCATACGTCTGTCCAAACTATGCATTGAATAAATTTTATACTTGAGTGGGCCGGTGCCCCGTTTCCGATCTCTCAATTGAACAAGTGTATTGATGAAGTTGATTATAGCTTGTACATATATGATACGAACTATTGCTACCTCACGAAGCCATCAAATGCCGCGCCATTATGACCCTCATGACCTCGTTGGTCCCCTCTAATATGGTGTGCACGCGACAGTCGCGTAAGTATTGTTGAACGGGATAGTCTTTGAGGTACCCATACCCGCCGTGCAGTTGTAATGCGCGGTCGATTACCTGAAAATTACACATTATTTACTTTGGGCTCAAAACCAGAACAAAGTATAACCGATTTAGGTAACATTAATTTGTGTTGAAACTGCATAAAATGTAAACACTTTGATGTTTTATTTTTTAGTCTAGATTCATCTCCTTGGGAATTTGAATCTGGATAGAATTAATTTCTACCTCAAAACGAATGGGAAATTTTTTTAGTGCTTAGGAAAGAATAATGTCTGTAAAGTAACTTTCTGTACTTGGGTCTTAACCGGAACAAGACTCCAGATTTCATCAGAATTAGCAGACATTGAATAAAAACATTCTTTCTCAATAATGTAATCGACTTGAGAACAGTTCAGTTCATTATAAATTGAAATGTACAATACCTGCAAGCAGTTCCTTGTGGCATATAGCTTGGCGGCGGCACAGAGCACCACAGTGTCGGGATGTTTGGTATCAAGAGCGACTGCTGCGTTCCGTACAAGAAGTCGCGACGCCAGCAACTCGGCTGCCATCTCCGCGATCTCGAACTGCGTGTGCTGAAACGCAGCAATGGGACTACCGAACTGCTTACGAGTTTTCGTGTACTCTATGACGGCGTCGAGGCTGGCTTGTGCGGCTCCCACCGAGCATGAGGCGATGTTGATTCGCCCACCATTTAGACCACTCATGGCTATGCTAAAGCCTTCTCCTTCTTCCCCCAGTCTGTTCGCCACTGGGACCACGGCACTTTCCAAATGAACTATACGCGTCGGTTGAGAATTCCACCCAACTTTACGTTCTTTAGCACCAAAGGTGACGCCAGGAGTCTCTTTCGGCACCAAAATGCAAGATATTCCTTTAGGTCCAGGCTGGCCAGTGCGGCACATGATTAAATACACTTCGCTCTCACCAGCACCGCTTATAAATGCCTTAGAGCCTGTTATTGAATAGTAGTCGCCATTTTTTACCGCAGTCGTAGACAAGGACGCAGCATCGGAACCTGACCCGGGCTCAGTGAGGCAGTACGACGCGCACTTCTCCATAGTCGCCAGGTCAGGAAGATACCGAGCTTTGAGTTCTTCGCTGCCGTACGTGTCCAGCATCCACGCACACATGCTGTCCACAATCAACTCCGATCACGCCAAATATCCTCATGCTAAATGGCCGATAAGTAAGTTGAGGTTATATTCAAGTTTTTTTTATAACGCATATTACTGCATGTAAAATAATTTTACATTTTTCGAGTATCAAGCGGCTCACTTGTGTATGCTGAGGTATGCCGTGGTCGAGACACAGCCAAGTGAAAGTGCCTCGAATATGATGGAAGCATCGAGACGTGTAAGGCCCGACCCGCCGTAATCTTCTTTGCAATAGATGGCACCGAAGCCTAGCTGAGCCGCTGCGCGCAGCGTCGACAAAGGGAACTCTTCCTGCACGCACGAGATATTAAGTATACAAGACTTGCAACACAAAACTCTTGCAGCACAAAACTTTGACTTTTTCTATGAAGTGCTCGAAATATTTATAAATTGTTAAATGCAGTCTAATTTTGGAAATTTACGTTGTAATATCAAAAATGCCGTCCAAACAAATAATATTTAGCGATGCAATTATTGGTAAAAGATAATTAAGCAACTCGATCGATTTTCAGTCAACAGAATTACCTTAAATCGTGAAGTTAAAAAATAACGCAGTATCATTAAGCAATTCTTAACTAGTAATGAACTGTCTTAATGGTGATAGCAAGAGCAACCTTTTGGTCCCACTGGGCCATGTGAGGCAGCATCTCGTTGTGGGCAAAGCGCGTCGCCAACTCCTGCGTCGCTAGCTGCTCGTCGGTCAGACCTGCAGAAGCTGAGACACAAAAATACGAGCGTTCATGAAAATTTGTTTTTACTTTTTTATACAAAGAAAAGTGGAACCATAGCTTCTACGAACGAGCTACGATACAAGATGAAAAATAGGAAACCACGTTGCGAAAATGAATTTGCGAATTACGGGATAAAAGTGACACCATAGGAGTAGGGCGTAATTAACCCGATAAAGACTACCAAAGAAATTATTTGTTATTAAAAATCGTTCCTGTAATGTGACGTTTTCTTGAGCAAATTTACAAGAAAGCAAGTAAGCGAAGGAGCATCATGCAGTTACTTTCAAAGTAGGCATTTCACCGACTGCTGTGCGACAACTCGAGTGCATCTTCGCACAATATAGAGTATATGACGGCGGCTGCTCGACAGGTTTAAGCTCCTTTGTTGGAGCAGTTGGAACATTATTACAGCGGCAGAGTGGGCAATGAATGTCTTTTATTCACCAATGCCAGTATTAGCAAGTTTTTCCTTCTGTTCTGTTGTGTGTGTAACTGCAACTTGTGAAAACATTAAGCGTAACGTTTACACATGTTCATGCATTTCCTTTTCCATGTTTGTTGATCGGCAGCACACCAAAGCGACGACGAAGGTTTTCGACGACATACAAAAGCTTATTTTATAATATAGAACATTGATTTCCTTGGACTGTCCGATGCAATGTGCTAATAAACGAAAAAAACTTACCACGACTTGTCACCGAATATTTAATCCATCTCCAAACCGTGCATGAACTTAAATTATTTCTTATGCTCTTTGCTGTGAGGCCTCAAGGTTAGGTAGTGAGGGCTAAACTGCTTCAGTGTCCAATCGACACTATAAACCGTAACCATCCCAACCAGGATTGTTTTATGTACAATAAAAAAAAGAGTGCCGGTATTTTGACTTCAATCTCTTCTGGGGATCCGTTGGAAGCAGAGAGCAGCCAAAATGCCATGCACGTCCTCGTTCCAGCACTACCCATTGGTCCAAAAATTTGAGTAGATCCAATTCGCCACGGTTGATATTACAAGGACATCCCAGCAACATTGCACAAGTCAACGCATTTCGCAAACCCTCCCCACACAAGGACAGGTTAACTCGGATAAGAGGGCGAGTTACAGTCATGGTTATTAAAGAAAGGATCCAAGTTCCCAGGGGGATAATTCGTGCAGAAGGTTAAGCAACATGTACCGCTTACTCAATAATTAATCCGGTCCTTGTAGTTTGACGTAGGCTTTGGAAGTTCACGTTTGAAGTCGATGAAGTTTGAACTTGACGTCTGTTGTCGTTCACAGTTGAGACCCTGCATAGCAATTAATTGCTAGACACACCATTGCTAGCTAGACACACCAATGATTGCTAGACACACCATTGCTTGCTAGACATACCATAGCTTGCTAGACATACCATAGCTTGCTAGACATACCATTGCTGGCTAGACATACCAGCATGCTAGACATACAATAATATCGACGTTCACATGTATGAGTCATGTCTGCAACACTTACGGTCGATGGACGCAACGGAGGACATGAGGCGGGACCTGAAGGAGGCTAGGCGCCGCACTGCCTTCGACACCACCTGCATCTCTGCTCTCTCTGGTTAAGGTTATTTCAAAAGGAATGAGTAATAACATTGCGATAATAATTGCAGTAATATTGCAATAATTTAATATATAATATCGAATAAAATCAACAAGTTCATTATTGAAAAGCCATGAATTTTAAGCCAATTTTTTTCTCTATCGCATTCGCGATAGAGAATTATAACTTTGATAAATTAAACTTGGCAGTCATGAAGAAGATTAAAAAAGAAATCTTCATAAATGTTGTAGCAATAATAAACAAATTATGGATGATGCCGTGTTTACTTTGAAGAGATGCGGCAAATATGTCCAGTGGGACATTTGTCAGGTGACACCATATTGCAAATGTAGAACAGGCATTGATTGATAAATACCAAACTAAGAATACGTTTGCGTCGCCCTGACGTCCAGTCAGCATCAGTCTACAAGCAAACTATTCCGGTGAGATAGAACAAACGCTAACATTGAATTAAACAACTCAGCAAGGTTTACGATCTTGGAAGACAGTTTCTTCTAATATAGAATACACTAAGCAGCGTATGTTTGGATCATTTTCATTGAATTTGCACGAACGATTCTTAAGCCATGGCCAAGTCTTACAAATTTCAAAAAGAGATTATTTATATTAGAAAATAGGCATCGTCACAAAAACTCTACCATCTTCAAGAACACCTACAGTAGTCTAGGGTCACCGGGGGCTGGATAAGGCCCCTAGAGAGGATTGAGTAATCATTCACAAGATCAAATTACAATTTTAGTTGAAATTAAACATTAAAATTAGGCAGAGATTTTAAAATCTTCAACCAATATACGATTGATTGTGTCTTGGAACTCCATCCTCACTCCCTGCGGCACTGTATACCTAATAAGCACAAGGTACTGAAGCATCAGAAGACGAAATCGGTAATCCAGATGGTAAAAATGTACACAATGAATTGGACGTTTTTGCATACATTCATTTCTAATTTCTAAACTAACATGTATACAATCTCTCATCCGGACAAAATTAATCATAAAATGTGACTGCACAGATAACATTCTCCAGTGTTAAAACGTTTCAGATCAAAAATTGGAAAGAAGCTGATAGAATTGATGGAAAACAGAATAAAATTTGAAAAAGAAGAACGACCAGCGTGACATGTATCTTTATTTCAACACGACAAAGTTTCATGTGCTTCGCATTAAATGCCTGTCGTGGTGAGACCAATTGTTTGGACCATCGTGTCGGAGCTCATTGTGCAATAGTCGACCTCATTGCTGATTATTAATGCAACAAAATTTTTGTTTCCAGAAATTTTTCATTTCTAAATCCCTTTCATTTCAACAAACATAAAAAATAATGTTACTCTCAAACTTTATTAGTCGCACGAGTCGTTTTTTAAAGGATAACAGTTAATTTCGAGTAACATAGTAACATAATATGAATTTTTTCCTGTTCCTAGATTTTTACTTAAATTTACCGGTTTTTACAATACTGCATGAAAATTTCATGGCTGAGATTGTTCCCTTTTAATATTATATAATTGCAGCAAACAACTAAGCAATTTTAAAATCTCAAACAAGGAACAAAATGCATGTACACATTCATGCAATAATACGAGGGAACTAATTTGTGAACAAAAGCGATAGGGAAACTCAAAAATAGGCTTTTGTTTTATGATATGATCAATAAGGAGATCGAATCGGGTCTTAGATTTAATTCCTTAATAAAGTTAAATGAAAACCACTGGAGGCATCAACATGATCAACTAATGGGATGTGTTTAACCTAAAAAATGATGATATGAGAATCGTTCAATTCTTTTTCAATTGAAACATTCGTGACATGGTGTTTACACGAGCACAGAATAAATGTTGATGATGCAAAAATGAAATAAAAATAAAAATGCAACGAAAAACTGTTAATCAATACTTGATTATCGATAGGGTTTCATCAAAGAATGAAAAAGGCGCCGCTTCGTAAAACGGGAAAATGACCAAAACCAGCATAAAATCTAGTATCACATGAGGACTAGGAACTAAAAATAAACTTAACATAAACTCAAATCGGCTTGACAGAAGTCAGATCCCATAAAATTATATTCACCTTCCTTGACCATCCAGAATACTGCACGGTAAATGAACCATTTGCTATACCTACGGCAACGTGTTCCTTCACTTAATAATTGTAAGATTGCTCTTCGTTTAATTATTACAGACAATGACGGTGTTTGACTTGTAATAATGTAAATAAAATAACTGACTAGAATTAGGCAACGGATAATGCGCGATCAAAGTTGTGTACAAAGACTACTACCTAGTGTTCAGCATAATGATCTGGTAACATTATAATGTACAACTCAAATCAACGTATAAGCTAAGTTGTTTTTAAACTCCCTATCTGGAAAACGACTACGAGTACCGAGCACAACAAAATTTAATAACAGAGTACCGTTTACGCTCAGTACCGTTTTTACAATCGATTCAAATAAGTAGGCTCACTATTACATTTTTTAGGTAGATGTCGGTTCATTTCAGGAAGTGTCCGAAAATAGCGAAATCATAAAAGGAAAGCTGTTAACTTGTGTAACGCGTAGAAACCTCGCTACTCAAGCGCGTGCTGCGTGACGGACAGACAGAGACTCTCAAGTCTGTTGGTGATGTCGTCGTCCTGGGGCGCCTCATGTGGGGCGGTGGGCTGAGGAGGTGAAGGTTGGAGGCCAGCGTTAGGAGACGGCCCACTGGGTGACACTGGACGGGCCAAGGGTTGGTGGGGTCGAGAGGGGGCGCTACGGGTGCGTTGCAAGCTAACGTGAGGACGCAACTGCAACAAAATAAACTGCAGTTAAAACAAGATACGCAATTCACTAAGATTAATGTTTAGCAGATTTTACTATTGCTTTTTTTCGCCTGTACAGCATACAATTTTTTGCGTGAACAGCAATAGAAAACATTAATTTCGAAAAGATTAAATTTCATTGTCAATCACCCATCCTACCCTATATGATTCAGTACCTATGTAGCTCAATTACCGTACAGTACAAAAATCGCAGCTTGTCTACAACTTGAGCACTTTATCTCCAATCATTCCTGTCGTTAGCAAGAAAATACCAATATTCGCCACAAATTATTTTGTATATATTCCTCAATTAGTTCAATGCAATTCATTAATTCTGCCCGTTAATTTAAACCATAATTACAAAAATTTTTAGCCATAGTTGAATCAAGCTGGCCGCAAGGTTAAGTTAAATTGCGGACCTGACACGGAGGTTCCTGAAGCGAAGGCCGCTTGGCAAGGAACGGCTGGGGCGACAGCAGCGAGCACCCGGCGGTAGGGGCGCTGCTATTCACCGGGGCAGCCGGAGGGGCACCAGGCCGTGTGTGAGGGGCAGACGAGTGGCCCCATGTTGTGGGGAGGCCACCGAGTGGCGGCATCATTGTGGGAGGACGAAATAACCTCCTGCAAATTATGTGAACTCGATGAAAGGGCACAAATCTTTACTCAAGCACTTCATACTGGTGACGATGGTTTGGTCAACTCAATTGAGTCTGTGGAATGGCAAAGTTATTCCTGAACTGACATTTCTTTCTTTTGTCGGTTTAAAAATAGATTAGCTGAAGGTTTCCTTTTAAAACTCAAATTACTAGGTTAGTTCATTGGCCATGATTGCTGGCGCTTCAGGTCGAGCTATCTTGCGTCGTATAAAACTTAAAAAAGTGGAATAAGTGTACTCTTTCAATAACATTTTCAACACTTATCAGTATCACGTATGTGTTAAATAGATTTTTCTTTCTTCCCGGTAAAATTGAGATCGAATTCGAAAAACGATAAACCATTATTTACAAGCCATAATATACAGCAGAATGCAACTTGCTATTTGTTGACAAATTCATCACAGAAAAATTGTGTTAAAACAAAACACAGCTCCCTGGGTTATGTAAGCTCACATGCCACTGTGGCCCTGATTGACGTAGGGGAAGCTGAGCAGCCCCAGGGCCCCCACACTAGGTCCCCAACTGCTGCTCCCCGGGACAAGTTGTTGCTGCAGCTGCTGCTGGAGCAGCAACTGTTGTTGCAGCTGCTGCGTGTATATCTGAGTTTCCATTTGCTGACTCCATCTGAGAGAACATAATGATATAAAAATATATATAAATTAATAGAAATCAATGTAAAAAATATAGCATCTCAGAGTGAACATGTTTTGCAAAAAAAGTAAGTTTTTTTCATTTTCTCTACACCATTTACTTAGCATCAGCGTAACTTGGTCATACACATTCATTAGGAGTCGCATCAGCAAATCAAGTAATTCATAGAAGCCTCTTGAGGAGTGGTGTTACTACACGTTTAGGTGCAAGAACAAAAATCAGTAAAATATAAAAAAATACGACTGCGGGTTAAGGATCAAATCTTGAACTACCACAGGAAATATTACACATTATTAAGTGAAATAAATAATTTATAATTAAAAGAGCACCTTCTATTACCAGAGCGCTGGTCAGGTACGGCGCTAGTGCTATGTTGCTGAGCACGGCAGCGAGCTGAGGGCAATATGAGCTGATTACGCCACATCCAGAGGCGCTTGTGATGAGCAGCGAAGGACTCGTGCTGCAGGCATTTGTCTAGGAGCCACAGGAGACTTGCAATAAGCAGGGCACTAGAACTGCGTCCTGAGTGGTACCACGTGGCTGTGAAGGGCATACTGTTGCACGCAACAGCCACTGCGCTCACAACTGCAATGAAACCTTTATACGTTATTCAATGAAAGCTATGGCCATAATACATTGTGAATCAACTTATACCGAGTTTCAATTTCAAACAATCCATAAGCAAGAAAGAAACTAAAACTAGTTTTGGATTATGGAAAAACACCCCAGCGCATTATGATCCCTATAAACGAGGAGAAACTATTGCAAAATGCAACAAAATAAAGTGAAACTCGTCAAAATTACTTGGAACCAAAAGAACATCACGCACACCAATATTGCATTCAAATTGCAAAATTTAAATGCAATATTGTAGGATTTTTTTAATTTCATGGTGAATTGTAGGATTTTTTTATTTAAATAAATTTGGTACTAGTTAACGAGCCGCAGAACCATGGCTGTCTAAGTCACACCTTTGCCAAGGACTCGCGTGAAGTGAGTTGGCAGGTCTTCGTTTTCGGTTCCAGTCCCTAAGGCAGCGCCATTTGCTGCGGCACCGGCGTCAGGATTACTTGCTGCCTCGGACTCGGCCGCACGTACGCCACTAGACGCTGAACCTGCAGTCGCCACTTGATGATGAGCGCCTGACGACGCTGGTAGAGGTCCCATAGCAGCAGCAGCAGGAGCATATCCACCACTAGGAAATGCTCCACCCATAGCTGATGGGAGTGGAGCTCCAACTGGAGGCCCAGCAGGAACGCCCTCCGCAGTCTGGGAGAAAATAGGGTCTTCTACTGTGGATGCAGTAGCTGCTGCCGGAGGAGGAGGAGGCATTGGAGTTATCACCAGCGTCTTCAATTGCGCTATGGCTGCTTCGACACCAAACACACCACCTTGTTGCAGCTCCTGCCAAAAATTTAACGCTAGTAAACTTAACAACAAATCTTGAAAAACTATTCATCTATGATGAGCATTAGAACGAATTTTTATATTCGAACGATTGAAACAAATGTGAAATTATTATGAATATGATTATTAATAATATTATATTAATATTAAATTATGAAAAATATTCATAAAAATACAATACATGAAACGAGCGAGTTTTCAGAAATGTTTTGCTGAAAAGAATGTATTTCTAAACGATGCAAGTAAAAGGAAAAATTCAGGCGTGTATAAATAACTTGATTTGTTTGATTTGGTTATGCCTAGTGATGGACGATTTTACAGCAAAAATCTTGTAGCGCTGACTTGAGGCTGACCATTTTTACCATTTATCCATTGTATAAGCTATGATTGGCCAATTTGAAGATATTTTTCCGCAAAAAAAAAAAACTTCCCTAATATACCATTAGAACGCTATTAAAGACACCGGGCACGGAGATAAAAGAAGCTTTTCAGCAGTAACAACAATACACTCAGAATAAATGTACATCTTTCTAAGCTGCTGCAGCAATATTAGTGCTATACTGCATCCTATGACTAAGAAACCCAAAATTGATGACGAGGTAATACACATAATCATTGAGCAGTGAGCACCTTCTCTATTGTATTAAGCAGCTCGTGCCGGAGACTGAGACGAGCAATGCTCTGCAGGAGTTTGTGTCTCGCTCCATAGTGATGGACGATTTTACAGCAAAAATCTTGTAGCGCTGACTTGAGGCTGACCATTTTTACCATTTATCCATTGTATAAGCTATGATTGGCCAAATTGAAGATATTTTTCAGCAAAAAAATTCAATAATATACCCTTAGAACGCTATTAAAGACACCGGGCACGGAGATAAAAGAAGCTTTTCAGCAGTAACAACAATACACTCAGAATAAATGTACATGTCTTCTAAGCTGCTGCAGCAATATTAGTGCTACTATACTGCATCCTATGACTAAAAAACCCAAAATTATTGACGAGGTAATACACATAATCAATGAGCACCTTCTCTATAGTATTAAGCAGCTCGTGTCGGAGACTGAGACGAGCAATGCTCTGCAGGAGTTTGTGTCTCGCTCCCTTGGTAACGCCCTTGGCTTCAAGCGTCTCGTCATCAAGACTCAGCAGCTGATGGTAGTCGAGCCCTGACACGAGCCAGTCGTACTTGTGCAGACGCAGCGACTTTAACCAGATTCCGATGTCTGAAACAAGCAAGAAAATTTCACATTTATTATTTTCGAGGCAATGAATTGTTAATGCAAAAATTAGCATTAAAAACAATCATCAACAAAAGAGGTAAAATATATTCCTTTCTCCAAGAAAAAAACATCAGTTTAACAAATTTCCAAATGGTGTAACGTTTAATGTTTTTCAAAACACAATTTCGCTTTTCATAACTTATTTATAGGTTGGAAACAACGAGTGCCTATGTCACTCTTGCGTAAGTAAAACAAATGCCAACGTCTAGAAGAACAAAAATCGACCTCGGAAACTACCTTACAATTATTTCGTTGCTAAGCCGCACAAACTAAAGAAGTCATATTATCTTTAAATGTTTTTAATTAAATCAGAAGCCGTATAATAATTATGCAACAATACTTGCCTTTGATGAGAGGAGGACCAACGATGACCTCACGAGTTCCCTCCATTGGTACCTCCGTCTCACCGGACATCGCTTTCTCGTTGCACTCTGTGATCAGGAACATTGCAGGATTATAGGTCATATCTGTGCATTATATTACAGAATCTACTAAATCCATTCCATAAGTGTTAGAAACTTGTAATTAAAACTACCGTCATTTTCCCGATTGGGTGCGTCTCGAAGAGACTGGAGGCAAGCAGTGAGACGCTTCCTCTCGCTCGCGGTCACGCCAGGATGTAGCAGTGCGTACGTCGTCAGCTGAAACACCTTCTGCGTGATGCCTGTCATGTTCATGCGCAAGGCTATGCACGTCACCTGGAAAATATTCACCATATATACCCCTTTACAATGAACATATTACATTGTAGAAAGTAGAAACTGACTAAGGTGCGTAGGTGTAGATTAGTTAGGTGCGTAGTTAATAGATTAATATTTACAATTGTGAAAGAAAAATCTCGAGGAGTTCAACGCTGATGCGGTGACAAATTAGAGAGTTTATCATTGGCAGAGAAGTGGCGAGTAATAATTTAAATTATTATTATTATTAGAAATTAGAGATGGTAATATATATAAAATGAGGCATTCAAATTCTCTAAAACCTAATGCAGTTTAAAAGTAAAACTCAAGTTTACACTCACTCTTTCAATAACGGACAGAAAAACTCGCTTCGCTTCGACGTTGTTGACATGCACGAGCGGTAGGTGAAGTAGTAAGTCGTCTAAGGTCTCGAACAAGGAACTTTCGGCAGCGAAACACTCGAGTTTCTCATCAGTGATACATTGTTCACCCGCCTCGCAGGCATCACAATGTTCAGGTTGCCAGGCAGAGTGCGCATCAGGCTTGTAGTTGCCCAATTTCATGCGTCTGCACAAGAAGCTTTCAGAGCTGTCACGCCTATCGTCAAAGCCACTGTGATTGCTTCCTGCGCTACCACGTCTGTCCGCAGTGCTACTGCACGTGCTCTCGCGCCGCTCCTCGCCGGTCACTTCGCTTTCGCGCCTCGATCCAAAATCCGGTGTCAGTTTAGCCCGAGTTAGGCCAGTCACAGTTTCTTTAGAAATGTTGTTAGGACCAATATCTTGAGACTCTTTAAATTCGACATCCTCAGTCTCCTCAGTAATTTCCTCGGACCTGCTCTCTCGTCGCCATTCACGAGACTCAACTTCAAGTCTTTCATCACAGCATTCGCTCTCCCTGCGACACGAGCTCGCCGTGCTCTCCCTGCGGTCCCAGCTTGAGGCGCTCTCACGTCTACAGAAGCTACTGGCGCCGCTCTCCCTCCTGTACGATGAGCTAGCGCCACTCTCCCGCCTCTCTCCGCTGGATGCGCTCTCGCGTCGGTCGCTGTCCGACCGGTCGCAGTCATCGTCGTCGGCCTCCAGCCCGGCCTCCTCCATGCACTTCATCTCCATGCGAGCAACCCATACTGTAAACGTGATATTGAACACTCACGTGTGGCAGGAGCAGCTAAAACCTAACTAATTCTTGTTTGGATAAAGAATATTTTACAACTGCTCTCAATATTTATAAAGAAATGAACGTAAAATAGTGGAAAGACAAATTACACTGACACCAACCATCAGTCATGGGATCAAATCGACCTAAAAAATAAGGAAAAAAAACACGCAGAAACTCGCAATTTCATATTCACCCTTTTAGAACCCAAGAAAAAGAAAAATTTTCTACGGCATTAGAAGAGAAATGCAACAGAAAAAGGTTTTGCAAATGTTACCGGGATCGTTGGCCTCCTGGAACAACTGGAACGTTTCATCGTTGTTGTGATGGGCGTATAACATATTGGCCACCATCAGATAGGCTGAGTTATTCGGGCCGTTGCCGCTCTTCAGTAGAGTGAACAGCGCCAACATCTGCTGTACTTCTGACCACTCCTCCCATATCTGAGTACGAATTTAACATAGATACCATTATACTTGTTAACAAGTTCATAGCGAGGTTCTCAAGTCTGTTAACTGCTATATACGTAACGTAGTAGTCGTGACAACGTGGTTAACTTGATGGTACCTTTTAACAGGCACATAACATGCTTACTCTAAAGCTCGTAAGCCGGAACAAGATATGGTCGTCGAAACTTCAAGGCCGTTAATATAGATTTACAACGTTGCGTTAAAGACGCGGTTAACTTTATACTAGTTAACAAAATATAGTCTTCACTCAGGTCTGCGAGAGTGAAAAGCAATTATAGACTAGGTAGTTTTGGTCTTAGTTCAGACAATCTGTGACGGTGGTCGAAAATTTATTTGAATTTCTATTCAAATTCTCTCTGAAGAAATTTGTGACAACGCTATTTTTGTATTATGACCGATACGCAAGATTTTCCGTGATTTTTCTCCTAATCAAGACATACCGAACTTCACATATAACATAACGGCATAAAACACTAATTCTGTACATAAAAATGATGACTTAAGTTGATTCAAATGTCATCAATGTAATTCTGATAACTATATATCCAGCCTTTCTTCCCAGCTTCAATAGCAGCTAACACTAAATTCCTTGATATTACATGGAACTACCCCCTCATGTTTGGCTTACTACCAGCACACATTTAATTTCCAGAAAGCAGAGAGCTACCAACCTCTTTAATCATTGCCATCTGTGCACTGAAGTTTGATCCATCGCTGTGCTGCTCATTACATCCACAGCTGGCACTGCAGCAACAGAAGCACGTGCAGCTGTCCTGGCAACCCTCGTCGCCGCTCTCATCCTCGCTGCAGTTGCCCTCCATTACCTCCCCTCGGTATCACTGATACACTCTAGCAGGTTCTATATCACTGATACACTAGCAGCTCGGTATCACTGATACACTAGCAGCTAAACGTTCTTGGTTCAATGGTCTCATTTTACCGACACACTATCAATACTCATCTATGGAAGAAACTTGGAGTTAAAGTTTAAATCATTCACGCTTTGTCAAAGTGACATTTAGATACAGAGTAATTAGCAAGGAATTATAGAAATAAGTCATCTATGTATTAACTATAACAAAATTTTCGTTCATTTAAGGCAATAAGTCTATAGACTTTCTCATAAGTGTTTGTTTTCGACAGACATAATTGAATTGATTACCTAAGTTATTAATAATTCACATTATAAAATTCGCTTTGAAAATGTACCTGAAACTTTCAAGTAACACCCTTGCTATCTGAACTAAATCCACTCGTTCCACTATGGAGAAAAGCAATACAAAAATCCACTAAAATAAAAATGTCACTTCAAAGCTTGCAAAGGGAAAAATTAAGCCCCACATTTCAAGTTAAGAAATAAATGATCTGCGAAACTCGCCAGGGAAGGAGCGTCTCTCCCTTAGCACTACACGTGCTTGCTGCCCAAATAATCAACGTCGATTGTGGTGGCGTCAGTGTTACCACTTCCGTCAGATACGACGGTATCTTGCGGGATAGCCACGATTGCCATGCAAGCAAACGAGGCGAAAGCTGTGATAAGGATTCAATTTTAAATAGTTTGGTAAACCCCACAAGTAAATCTTACTAAAAAAAGGCTTGAAATTCAAATAAAAAATTAATCATTTATTAGAAAAACTCTTGATTGACGGAGAAATGAAAATAAAAAACTGAAAATTCAAACAACGCTATGCGAGTTCTTAGGAGACAAAATATATTTCTCCACGATAAAAAAAAAATTAATACAGTAGAAAGTTGTTTTTGGTACGAATGTAACAATCAATTAAATAAAATGTTATCAAACCGGTGTGTTAAATAAAGGAATGGAAACTTTCTTCTGGCCATATAAATTTTGATAGATACTAAAACTATTTTTTAAAGCAATGGGTAAACACACAATGTCAGGAAACTAAAGAATACTTAATGCATATGATGGGACTGGATAAGAAATAATTCTCTTTGGGCACTCTCCGCAAAATTGGGTTGATTTATATAAAACATTGTACAACGTTGCACACTGAGTAAATTTGAAGTTTTTATATAAGGAATTTCAGCTTAATGCTCAGGCCCGTACTATTGCATGTACCCAAGTGACGAGATCAAATGCAAAATTGCAGATCTTGTCAAAACTTACGCCATTTGATACCAATATTTGCGACTCGCGATGCCAGACCTACTCCATATACGACGCCTAAATTTATAACTCGATAAGAAAAAACATAACTGCATAATAAAACTAACACTATCAAATGTAAGGAGTCACGCTATGATATGTCACATTTACGCCATGGAATGATACATCTACGCCACGAGATGCCATATTAACGCCATGGTATGTCACACCAACGCCAAGAGAGGCCATATTATCACCACGATATGCCACATTTACAATACGAGACGATGCATCAACGCCACGAGATGCCAGATCTACGCAACTCGATTCCTGATTCGAGTTATGTACCGTCATTTGTCACATTCAGCAACTTGAGCGACCAGATTCACACGAGGTATCGCGAAGTGCCAAGTGACGACGCTGTCTCTGAAGTCTCTTGGAAAGCTCAACTCGGGGCAGCAGATGCAGCTGGTCTTTAGGTATCTGTGATACGAAACTTCCATGCAGGAGAGTGATGCTCCTCATCACCTCTGGTAGTTGTACGTGTTTTTTAAGACAGAGAATCGAGCCTACACCACCTGTGTATAAAAACATTTTTAGATTTGAAACTAATAACTTTACAATCAGGATTCGACAGATACCTACTAGCAGTCTTGCCATAGGCAATATGATCTAAATATTTAAGGGAACAAGTTTATGTCTAGGCCATCCTGAGGACGGGTGTAGAACTACTCAGAATAGGAATGTTTAAAACCCAGCAAATTACCTGAAATATTACAATATTAGAAAGTACAGTGAGACTATTGATCATTGCAATTTGTGCAAGAGGCAAATTTACTCACCCAAAAATGCTGCAGTGACAAGCTCTTTCGATATAGGTGGCAAACTCTGTTTAGTCTGACTCCAAATGCGTTTGATCCGAGTCCAGATTTTACCAGCAATGCTAACAAGCGTTGAACCCAAGAATCTTCCATTCAGTCGACCAGCATATGGCAGCAGCACGGCAGAGCACAAAGCTTCCAGCCTCGCTCCCACCGATATGCCCGTGCGATGCAGATTGACCACGAGACACTCGGCGCTTGTGTAGCCAGGGTGTATCACTTCCGCGGACAACCTCGTTTTGGCGATCTGCTGCAGACGCAATGCAACGAACTGACCACGACTGTGCTCGACTGATAATTTTAGCGTATAGCGTGGAGGGGTCGCAATTATGTTTTCCAGCGAAACCAAAAACTGGCGAGTGAAGGAACAGAAAGTTACCCCGCAGAAAGTAACGCGTGATGGAGATGCGTTGGTGTGGATATTGTGTAAAGTCTTGGTTTGATTGATCACGCAGTTGTAATCAGGCACGCCTCTTGCTGCCACATCAAGAAAGCGTTTCGCCGAAATTTTCTCCGGAGATACGAAGAGGAAATCGTCTACTGAATGCAAACACAGGTCTTTAGGCCCCATTAGGTTCTTCCAGTGCAAGAAATGCATAGAAGTATAATAGAGCTCACATAATGTTGACGACAGAAAGCCTCCCTGCGCAATTCCTTTCGTAATGAGATACTTACGATTGCGCCCAGCACTAATGTACTGGTGTTGGATATAACGTTTTATGTCCAAACCAGTTGAACGAACATCCACTTCAATCGGAGCATCGACCTCGATCCAGTGTGACGTCTTACTTCTTGGAGGTTCCAAAGAAATTCCGCTTAAGTCTTTCATCAAATACTGACGAGGTCCGATACATTTACCACGTTCATCGGTTTTGCTATACACGCTGTATCTTACTTTAGGCGGCAGCCGCGCAAAATAATCCTCGATAACTCGTAAAAGCACAGAATGGAGTACAGATCCGTAAGCATCTGCCACGTCAAGTTTCACGACGTACAGTGGGCCTGAGGGAACTGACAGCTTTTCAAGCCACTTCAAATAATCATTCCAATAGTCGGCAATCGAAACTCGCGTACGTACAGTGGAGCAGCTATTCCCATAGCTTTTGATAACACTGGATGCCAAGAGCTTCATCTTCAAAGCATCTGGCTTCTTCCAGTTACCACGCCCGATAGGGTAAATAGGCCTCATGCCCGATTGCTTCGGGATAAACCTCATTCTACGTAGCAATTTAGACGGGCTTTTCCTTACTTGTAAACTCTGCGCAGCTTTTGATTTAGGCATAAGAAAAAGCGAGCCCCGTTTTTGGAGCCCATTGAGTGTCAGGTCTACCAGATGACACCAGAGATTTTTTTCGTAGTAAAGAATCAAGTGCCCCATACCATCGGACTCAGTAGCATAGAATAAAGTACGGATCACAACCAAAACTATCCTTTGTATGATCCACACAAGCAGCTTAGCAACAACGTAGTTCTTGGCTTGTAAGCTTCCCAGAGGCCGTGTCCATCTGTTTATGCAGAGAAGATTAAAAATGACACAGGGGAATGAAAAGTAATTGAGGGATGAAAATAATTCTAAAACTAGTTGGCCAACGTCACAAAAACCAAAGATGAATAATACAAAAGGCTGAAATAACAACATCTGATACATTTCAACACAAAATATATTGATAAGACAATTTATATAGTATCATATATAAGTTTTGATTTTTAGGAAAAATTTAACTTAGAATAAATACATAGGTATATATATAAAGAATCATACTTGCAGTCGGTGACCCTGATTTTTGTCATGAGTGTACAGAGGCGGAAGTCGTCTTTGCATCCAGATGTCACCAAGTACTTTACAGCTTTGAAGAAGTTGTGCCGATTGTGACTAGATCCTAGAAGTTCATCAGGGACAAACTTAAAGAGTAACATACGCATAAATTTAAAAACAGATCGTATGTTCACTGGGAGCTTCATTGGTATCATAGTTGGGTTGCCATTGATGATTCCTGCAGAAATGACGGAGCTTGCACCCCTCAAGTTACATGGTAATTTATTTCCTCCATGAATTGTTTCAATAGAATGGCAGTTTTGAGAACAGTCATATAATGAGACTTCAGAAGCAATCAATGTGCTTTCATCTAAATGAAAATTTTCTCTTTCACTCCACTTGGCTCTGGAACATGAATTATCAAGATGAACCACTTTTGGAGTTGCAAAACTATTTTCCGTTATTTTCTGTTTTTTGACAACTTGGGCATCATTGGCCGGGCAAATACCTCTTTCAGGAATGTCCAAAGTTGGATGCACAATTACAGATGCAGGCATCATAATTCTGCTGATTTCAGAAGCAGTGAAGATGCACTTGTCTACAGTACAATATGATGTATGCAAACTAGGATCTTTGGTGTCGTGGCATTGAGAGCAAATGTTGTGAAAGAGTTTTTTAATCAATCCAACATTCCAATTGTTCAAAAGTTTGACGAGGGATGAGCATAGTTCTGGTTGCTCTAGCAAAAATGATGCAGTTATGGAGTTGTCTGTGATGCCAGTATTTTGAGCCAGGATATCCACGATTACAGCTTTCACTGCATCTGTTGAGAAAATGACACAATCATATATAATTTGTGTGAGAAATTTCTTACATTTTAATGAGGGTTCCTCAAATTAAGTGAGAAAAAACAGTTTAAAAAATGAGAAAACCAGTCGTTTCAGAAAAACAACTGGTTAAACCACGTTCTCTGAAAAAGTTCAAGTTTCATTATCACTTGAAATGCTAAATTTTGAGAATTTGAACAATTTTCCTTCATTTTTGAACCATTAATCTAAGCATTAGAGTAAAATTTACTATACTCTGAAAACTATAAACACAAATTGAATGAAGTCAAAATCATATTTATCCTTGGACTTGATATTTGAACTAATAAGCATTGAAAAATCCTAATTTTGTGTTAAAGAAGATGGGAAAACCTGCCAGGTTTAGGGTTTCATTGACTGGATACTGTCAAACAGGGTAATATAGGATGGCCGGGGTAAATCGGGACACTCGTCCCACATTTTGTAGAATTGTTATAGCAGCTAAATTAATCATAATATTGCAAAACTAAAAATAGTGGCATGAAGTTCAACATTTTTACTATCTATATAGCATAATGTAGGTTAAGAAATTGTACATTTACTACCTCTAAAAATCCATGAAAAAGTGAGATTTTGGAAAAGTACCTCTGCAAAGGTCTGTAGCAAAAAAAAATATTTGCTGTGTCAAAAAATTTTATTTACATAAAAGTTGCATGCAGGTGTTGGCTTAAAAACGTGATTGACAGAATTCACATATCTCATTCCCAAAAAATGGCAGCCATTTCCACAAGATGGGGTAATAAGGGACACTCCCCAGGGTAATAAGGGACACCCCCAAAAATACATTAATAATAAAACCTCAATTAGCAAAGGCTCCAGTTAAAAAAATCAATCAACAACAACAAATTTTGATTATATTTACCTTGCTCAGCAAAAAAAATTTCACTTAATGAAAAATTAATGCATCATCAGTCACCACAAAATTGTGCAGAGAATGTCATAGATAGAATGGTGCACCGGGCAACTTAAAATGAAAAGTAATTAACCTAAACGAGTATTTATTTCTCCAAAAAATATGATGGTTGTCACCAGAATATTCCTTTTTGTTTCATGCATGTTTTTACGATCTTTTTTTGTTATTATGAATTCACTTAACCCATTTAAAAGGGTGTGAAATTACAAGCCATCTTGCAAGCTTACAGATACAGAAAAGTGCTATATGGCTGCTGATATGAAGCTTTCAGTGGACCAAGTCATAAATGCTCACTGGCATGTTCATGGATACAGTAATATCACATCACTAATATGGTAATGTATGGATATGGTAAATCATATCAATATAGGAAAAACAATTAAAAATCACAGAAAATGTCATTTATTTGACAGCTACTTCATCTACAAAGAAAAATGAGGATTTCAGATCACTGTCAGTGATAGACGAGTACACTCTGCATGCATCAAATGTTTTCAAATTGGGTCTGGCACCTTATGAATAGCATATGGAATTTTTATCAAGATGCCATACAATAGCCCTCGCATAGATCTATAAAATGAGCTCAAACTTATTTATGAAATGTTTCATGGCAAAAGTTATCAACAAAAAGTGCTCAAAACCGTCCCATGTTACCCCATAACCCATTTGATGGTAGTCCAAGCTGAGCTGGACTGATTATTAAGTTTGCTGGCTACTATTCACACAGTCTTGTCTTATTTAAAACTACAAAGGCCCTTTTTAATAAGTGTCTAGGGAAGAGGCAACCAGACACAGTGGTGAGGGGGGAGATTTGGACAAATGCACCACAGTTGTATTAGGTACTATTATTGGTAACAAAGTCAAGGTACATAGCTTACTGAAGAGAATTAGGTATGTTTTATATATAGAGAACTATTTCATGCAAATCAGGTGTACAACTATTGGTTTGATTTTCCTCAGTTCTTTCATTAGATCTTCAGTTCATTGTTTTTTCTCAACTTTTTGTTTTTTGTTTTATCTGGACTTTTTCATTTGGCTGACACCATAAATCACGTGTACTGGAAACTATTTTTGTGTACATATTTACATGTTTATAAAAATTTTAAATTTCACAAGGCACTGAGCCTGCATAATTTTTCCCAATGCAATCAATGAGGTACCATATCTAATCTATCTTTAGTGCATTTCTGCCCATGACATATAGAAACTACCTGAGAAATTATCTCCTCCACCCATAATATTAAAAAAAATAACTCCATATTTGAGTCTAGATATCTAGCTCAATGTGCCAAACTAATAATTTTGAGTAAGCTAATGACTGAGCTTTTCTGATATTTTTTGAAGCATCAAGATTCCTGCTAGATAAATCTCCAATCTACTTATTAAAAAAGTGCATAAACAAGATACAAGATTTCAAAAGTATCAAAAACATGTCACTTTGGAACTGTAAGCTTTCAGTAATAAACAGGATTTTTTATTTTTGTTGGGGTAGTGTGAGGCAGCTATTGCTAACCACAACAGCAATGAAAGTACAATGTATCTTCAACAAAACCAAAAAAGGCTCATTAAAATAGGCTAAATTGCATCTAAATAAAGCAAAATGATTTGGGTGCTATTTTCATAATTCTAAGTAATAAACACAAACACAGAGTAAATTCTAAGAATCAACACAAAACCAATACAGCATCAGAGGAATATGGTTCAATACAACACTTTCATTAACAATCAGATAGGATATAAGCTATCTAGCAGAAATTTCATGACTTCAAAAACGTCAGAAAAGCTCTAATGCTGGTGTGGAATATATATCTAACTTTTGATCCGCAACTACAGCATTTCCATCATTTTCAGAACAGCAGATTCTGCTTTTATGAATTACCCTTGAACAGGGTAATAAGGGACCAGTGGGGTAAACCAGGACAGTCCTCTAACATTTCGTAGAACTGTTTTAGCAACTAACCTCATGTGAAAAGTGAAATTTTGGACTAGTATGGTACCTCTTCTAAGGTCTGTAGCAAACGAAATATTTGAAGTATTAAAAAATTCTACTTGCATAAAAGTTGCACACAGGTGTTGGCTTAAAACTGTGACTAACAGAATTTGTGTAGCTCATCACCCCAAACCTTGCTCAGAGAAAAAAAAACTTACCTACTCAACAAAAAATTAATGCACCATCGGTCATCACAAAATTGTGCATAGAATGTCATAGATAGAATCAGAATCTTTGAAAAATTACTAATTGTAAGGTGTCCCTGGGAATGGGGTAATCCAGGAACTTGAAATTAAATCTAATTTTAAAATTTTTGAAGCATGCAAAGTGTACTCATCTATTACTAACAGTAAGTACTCTGAAATCCTCCTCTTCCTTTGTAGATGATGTACATGTAGAATAAATGGCATTTTAGGTGATTTTTACTTGTTTTTCCTTTATTGATATGATATTACCACATCCATACATTATTGTATTTAATATGATATATATAGTCAGATGGGGTAAGACAGGACCGAAATCACTAACAGGCATGTAGCATCTATACCATGAATAATTAAAAAATTCTAAACTTATCACAAGGTGTGGTTATGCAATGGGCTTCAAAGCTACAACTCAGACTTTTTGCATACAACACAGTTTTCTGTACAGATTAAAAAAAGTGAGCTGGTCCCATCTTACCCAATTGGGGTAAGATGGGACCAGGTTGGGGTAAGAAAGGACCAACAGGTAATTCTTATGTTACAAGGTTTTTAGTAAAAATATAAATTTGATATTCAATATTATCCATCTAGAAACACATTATTTGACTATACAACCACTTGTTACGGTACTGTTTTGTGTTGCAGGAAGTCAACTCTAATACCGTAAACTGGGGTAACTTTGACCACTTTTTTTCAAAATGATGCCATTTTTTTACTAGATAAGTTAAACTTAAATTGAAACATGCAAAATACAGGTCTATACTCTAGCTGTACTCACCATAAATTGCTGGCTCCTGCCTCTCATAGTTTTGATGTAATTAACATTTTAATTTTTTTAACCTATTAGATATGCAAACTTTTTAAATCTTTCTATTGTGTTACGTAGCCTCAGTATTAGGTCTTTAATGCCCATTGACAAAATTTTTCTATGCCAAATGGTTTTTGAGTTTTGGGGGTTTTTGTTAAAAAACCAAAAGTGGTCAAAGTTACCCCGGGAGTCAAAGTTACCCCAGTTTACGGTATCAGTCACATTGGAGTTTTTGCCACGAGAAAACTTTGTTAAGCATAGAAATAGTAGGTTGGCTTTAATTCATTGTAGAACACTGCCAAATGCTACATGTATTTTCCATTAGTGTCATTATCTGAAAATTTATCAAATTGGTATAACTACCAATGGATAATAACTTAAGAGTCGGATGTCATGTGTTTTCTTGCTAACTGCATTTGTGGTGCACTACTTCAAACTACCCATGCCCTCTCACAAAATTGTGATAATAATTATTTTTTATGTTTCACACAATGATTTTTCCCCCAACCACTCTTGCACATTGTTTTGCAGCTCACTAATGGGAAGAGACATCCCTATTTTCTCCATCCCCATGATGCAATTCACAATAGTATGCTAAATTTATCTAATTAAAAAAGCAAAAAAGCTAACAAGTTAGAATGGTTATTTTAAGCAAAAAATGAAAATTTTGACCAAAATACTCCATGTATACTTATGCACAATAATATATTCATTTAAAAGCTATTTTTGATAAACTATGGGGTAAAAGAGGACAGGGTTGGCAATGATTAAATCAAAATGATTAAATCATGTGATTAAATGACTTGATTTTTCATAAAAAAATCATGATTTTTTTTATTTTTTTGATTTTTTTTATTTTTTCATATAATTAAATATATTGAGTGGCAGTCTTTAATTTATATTGAGGTATTGTTATTCATGGTTTAGTATAAATGTACTATGAATGACAAATTGTGTATAAACTTGTTGCCTTTAGTGTGTATTAGGTTCCAATAAATTGAATGTTTTTGGTACAGAGGCATCAAGTGTGCAATACATTGCACATAGCTAGCAGCTTAGCTAATTCTTATAAGGCTATAAGTAGTCTTAACCTATTTGACTATTTGTTATAGGTATATTGATTACAATATACAATTTAAATGTGTTAGCTAGCTTATACAGGGTGGGGCAGAACTGATTGAACAGTTTTGAGGCAAAATAAAAGAGTAATGGAGGTAGGTACATTTTATTTGCGTAGGGTAAACGCGGTATATTCCGTCACATTAAGGACGCATCGAGAAATGAAAAACTATAAAAAAATAACCGTATGCGTTACTTGAGTTCTGTTTGCTTTATTTGACTCGCAAAACACCGTACTATGCGCCAGCAACAACGAAACGTCACAAAATGTTGCCATATTTATTTAAAAGCCTTTAGACTGGAAACCTACCAATCGGCGGCAAATCCCTGTATTCCGTCACTGTGTGTGGCAATATTCAGCACGTGGTGAGGCGTATTACGTCCGCACTTCAAATTCTACTGATACGTAATGCCGCAGTGTGGAATTCTAGAGGGATATTAAATTAACCAGTACACATAGCAAATTGGAAAGCAGGACCTGAAAGGTTGGAAAGTCCAGGAACTTGCCACTTCTAGTCCATTTTATTATATACATTATACATATCCTATCACTTTTCAACTGTGATTGGTTTATGGGATTGTGATTTTAGCCCCTTCCAGCTTTCCAGCTGTGATTGGTTAATGGAGTTGTAATGTTATCTGCTTTCTAGCTGTGATTGGTTGCTAGGGATGCTTCCCAGCTGTGATTGGTTGTCCCCATAAGCCCCGCCCCCAAATATGGTATATGTACTACAGTACTGGTTAACTAAATACTTAACTTAAACTTGATCATTACAAACAAAAAGCCTGGAAAAATTTCAAAAAATTCATTAAATAAAAGAAAAATAGAGAATATCTATCAAACAAGAGACATTCAAACAATTTTATAACAAATCTGAGGTACTATACAACTGAAACAGTTTGTCCAATTTTGATCCTCCTTTTCATTTATAG